>NC_080487.1:8050000-8052500 GCF_030265055.1 Doryrhamphus excisus | reverse complement strand
TGAGATTGACCGTCATGTTTAGCTTCTTCCATTTTCTAATGATAGCTCCAACAGTGGACCTTTTTTCACCAAGCTGCTTGGTAATTGCTCCGTAGCCCTTTCCAGCCTTGTGGAGGTGTACAATTTTGTCTCTGGTGTCTTTGGACAGCTCTTTGGTCTTCGCCATGTTACAAGTTAAAGTCTTACTGATTGTATGGGGTGGACAGGTGTCTTTATGCAGCTAACGACCTCAAACAGGTGCATCTGATTCAGGATGATACATGGAGTGCAGGTGGACTTCTAATGGGCAGACTAACAGGTCTTTCAGGGTCAGAATTCTAGATGATACACAGGTGTTCAAATACTTATTTGCAGCTGTATCACACAAATAAATTGTTAAAAAATCATGCATTGTGATTTCTGGATTTTTCTTTTTAGTTTATCTCTCTCACAGTGGACATGCACCTACGATGAAAATTTCAGACCCCTCCATGATTTCTAAGTGGGAGAAATAGCAAAATAGCAGGGTGTTCAAATACTTATTTTCTTCACTGTATACATACATATATATACACATATATACATACATACATATATACATATATATACATATATACGCATATATATATACACATATATATACATACATATACATATACACACATATACATATACACATATATATACATATATACATATACATATATATACATATATATATACATATACATACATATATATATATACATATACATATATACATATATAAATATACATATACACATATACATACATATATATACATATACATATATACATACATATATATACATATACACATATACATATATATACACATATATATACATATACATATATACATATACATATATACATATATAAACACATATATATACATATACATATATACATATATAAACACATATATATACATATACATATATACATATATATACATATATACATACATATATATACACACACACACACGTGTATATATGTGTGTATATATACATATATATACACGCATATACATACATATACACATATATATACATATACACATATACATATATACATATATATACACATATATATACATATACATATATATATACATATACATATATACATATACATACATATATAAATACATATATACATATACATATATATACATATATACATATACACATATACACATATATACATATATACATACATACATACATACATACATACATACATACATATATACATACATATATATATACATACATACATACAGTCCCTGACAAAAGTCTTGTCGCTTATCCAAGTTGTAGGAACAACAAATAATAACTTGACTTGTAGTTGCTCAATTGGAATCAGAAATGACTTATATGAAAGGCAAAGCCCTCTAGATTATGCTTTTTATAGCAAAATAAAGTTTTGTACCATTCATTGAGTTTTATCATTTAATTAGGACATAAAGGTCAGATTTTGCTTGGACAAAAGTCTTGTCGCATACAAAAAAATGTAGAAATAATACATATACTTAATTTTGAATACACAAATACGCATATACATATATATATATATACATATACATATATATACACATATACATATATATACATATACACATATATATACACATATATATACAGATATATATACATATACATATATACATACATACACATATATACATATACATACATATATATACATATATACATATACATACATATATATACATATATACATATACACATATACATATATATACATATATATACATATACACATATATATATATACATATACACATATACACATATATACATATATATATACATATACACATATACATATATAAACATATATACATACGTACATACATACGTACATATATACATACATACATACGTACATATATACATACATACGTACATATATACATACATACATACGTACATATATGTATACATACATACATATGTATATACATACATATATATACATACATATATACATATACATATATATACATATATATATTATATATTTACATATATATACATATATACTTACATATATATACATATATATACTTACATATATACACATATATACATACACATATATATACATATATATACACACACACACATATATATACATATATACATATATACACATACACATATTTATATACATACATATATACACATATATATACATACACATATACACATATATACACATATACACATATATACATACATATATATATACACATATACATATATACATACATATATACATATACACATACATATATATAAATATACACATATACATATATATACATATATACACACATATATACATACATATATATACACACACACACACACGTGTATATATGTGTGTATATATACATATAGGTATATACACGCATATACATATACATATACATATATATATATACATATACATATATATATATATATAT
>NC_080487.1:7370000-7372500 GCF_030265055.1 Doryrhamphus excisus | reverse complement strand
ATGTATGTCTGCACCCAGCTAACTAACTTGGCCTCTTCAACTGCAGTATGTATGTATGTATTTATGTATGTATGCACGTATCCACACAGGTACCACAGTTGGCCTGCAGTTTGGATGCGACCAGAACCGGCTAACCGACTTGGCCACCAGAACTGCAGTATGTATGTCTGCACCCAGCTAACTAACTTGGCCTCTTCAACTGCAGTATGTATGTATGTATGTATGCACGTATCCACGTATCCACACAGGTACCACAGTTGGCCTGCAGTTTGGATGCGACCAGAACCGGCTAACCGACTCGGCCACCAGAACTGCAGTATGTATGTCTGCACCCAGCTAACTAACTTGGCCTCTTCAACTGCAGTATGTATGTATGTATTTATGTATGTATGCACGTATCCACAGAGGTACCACAGTTGGCCTGCAGTTTGGATGCGACCAGAACCGGCTAACCGACTTGGCCACCAGAACTGCAGTATGTATATCTGCACCCAGCTAACTAACTTGGCCACCAGAACTGCAGTATGTATGTATGTATGCACGTATCCACACAGGTACCACAGTTGGCCTGCAGTTTGGATGCGACCAGAACCGGCTAACCGACTTGGCCACCAGAACTGCAGTATGTATGTCTGCACCCAGCTAACTACCTTGGCCTCTTCAACTGCAGTATGTATGTATGTATGTATGCACGTATTCACACAGGTACCACAGTTGGCCTGTTGAACTGCAGTTTGGATGCAACCAGAACCGGCTAACCGACTTGGCCACCAGAACTGCAGTATGTATGTCTGCACCCAGCTAACTAACTTGGCCACCAGAACTGCAGTATGTACGTATGTATGCACGTATCCACACAGGTACCACAGTTGGCCTGCAGCTTGGATGCGACCAGAACCGGCTAACCGACTTGGCCACCAGAACTGCAGTATGTATGTCTGCACCCAGCTATCTAACTTGGCCTCTTGAACTGCAGTGTGTCTGCGTGCGTGCGTGCGTGCGTATGTATGTGCGTACGTATGTATGTTTATGTGTATGTGTATGTATGTTTGTGTGTGTGTGTGTGTGTGTGTGTGTGTGTGTATGTTTATGTATATGTGTATGTTTGTGTGTGTGTGTGTATGTGTATTTATGTATGTGTGTATGTGTATTTGTGTATGTTTGTGTGTGTGTGTGTATGTGTGCGTGCGTACGTACGTATGTATGTATGTTTATGCGTATGTATGTTTATGCGTGCTTGTGTGTGTATGTATGTTTATGTTGTGTGTGTGTGTGTATGTATGTTTATGTTATGTGTGTGTGTGTGTGTATGTTTATGTGTATGTATGTGTGTGTGTATGTGTGTGTTTGTGTGTTTGTTTTACAGGTACCACAGTTGGCCTGCGACCAGAACCGGCTAACCGACTTGGCCACCAGAACTGCAGTATGTATGTCTGCACCCAGCTAACTACCTTGGCCTCTTCAACTGCAGTATGTATGTATGTATGTATGCACGTATCCACACAGGTACCACAGTTGGCCTGCAGTTTGGATGCGACCAGAACCGGCTAACCGACTTGGCCACCAGAACTGCAGTATGTATGTCTGCACCCAGCTGACTAACTTGGCCTCTTCAACTGCAGTATGTATGTATGCACGTATCCACACAGGTACCACAGTTGGCCTGCAGTATGGATGCGACCAGAACCGGCTAACCGACTTGGCCACCAGAACTGCAGTATGTATGTCTGCACCCAGCTAACTAACTTGGCCTCTTCAACTGCAGTATGTATGTATGTATGCACGTATCCACACAGGTACCACAGTTGGCCTGCAGTTTGGATGCGACCAGAACCGGCTAACCGACTTGGCCACCAGAACTGCAGTATGTATGTCTGCACCCAGCTAACTAACTTGGCCTCTTCAGCTGCAGTATGTATGTATGCACGTATCCACACAGGTACCACAGTTGGCCTGCAGTTTGGATGCGACCAGAACCGGCTAACCGACTTGGCCACCAGAACTGCAGTATGTATGTCTGCACCCAGCTAACTAACTTGGCCTCTTCAACTGCAGTATGTATGTATGCACGTATCCACACAGGTACCACAGTTGGCCTGCAGTTTGGATGCGACGAGAACCGGCTAACCGACTTGGCCACCAGAACTGCAGTATGTATGTCTGCACCCAGCTAACTAACTTGGCCTCTTCAACTGCAGTATGTATGTATGTATTTATGTATGTATGCACGTATCCACACAGGTACCACAGTTGGCCTGCAGTTTTGATGCGACCAGAACCGGCTAACCGACTTGGCCACCAGAACTGCAGTATGTATGTCTGTACCCAGCTGACTAACTTGGCCTCTTCAACTGCAGTATGTATGTATGCACGTATCCACACAGGTACCACAGTTGGCCTGCAGTTTGGATGCGACCAGAACCGGCTAACCGACTTGGCCACCAGAACTGCAGTATGTATGTCTGCACCCAGCTGACTAACTTGGCCTCTTCAACTGCAG